>NC_068451.1:15275236-15320236 GCF_023373465.1 Oncorhynchus keta
TTTATTCTTGCTTTCACTAATCCTTTAAAAACACATCTTACATCCTGCCCATATCCCGTTTCTATCTTATGTTTCCTACTCAGAAAAATTGACATCTTAGCTTGTCCCAAAATACAATTTAACATTTGACATTTTCTTTTCTGTTGTTTACTATATTGAAACCCCAAAATAAAAACAGTGTTATTGAAAAACTTCCCTACAGATTTAAACAAAGATTCCAGCATTTCTAATAGAGGTTTTATCCTCTCACACTCCATAAAACAGTGAAAAATGGTTTCTCTTATATTACAAAAAGGACATCCATCTCTAACATCTGAGTTAATAACAGATACAAAAGCATTAACTGCAATGATGCCATGTAAAACCCTCCATTGCATATCACCAGTACCCTTTTGTAACGGTGGTTTGTACAGTGCCCTCCATGCTGGCTTTACCTTGTCATCAATGCCCAATTTTACTTTCCATGGAGTGTCTTTTCTATTTTTCAATGTATCTTTATTCAACACCTTGACACACCCCCTATACAAGTCCTTCCCATTCACCTCATCCAAACCCACCTCCTCCAACCCTCTCAAATCCAGCAATAACACATTTCTTTCTGACTCTGGGATATTTGGTGTAATCCCTAGTCTTGGAAATGAGACGTCTTCATCTTGTACCTTCTTCTTGTGGCTACTAAGCATACCCCATTCTTCCGCTGACAGAGCCTTCCTGCAGCTCCCCAGCATTTGTCCGACAATCCTTTCCGACCTCATCCCCAAATGTTCTGCCACCCGTCTTCCATCCATTAAGGCGGGCCCAGCCATGGCCATTAACTGTTTTAAGGTGATGATTTTCCCCTTCACCAGAATCTTGGAGAAATGTGGAACAGCTGCAGTTGTACAATCCAGTCTTGCCCCATACACCAGAGGTTCCTCCAACAGCCAATGCACTGACTCCGCTGAAGTTCGTCTGGACACCTTCATTATGCTCCACACTCTGAGAAGGCCTCTGTAAAACGGAGGTACTCCCTCCCTAGAAATCTGGCTACTATCAACCAGAAATAAAGCCTTCTTTAAACCTAATCCTCCAACCCACTGTAATATAAGACCTGCCGCCCCTCTCCACACCACATTTTCCGGTCCATAAAGCAACCTTTGAATAAACTGAAACCGGAAAGCAGCAGCCCTACTAACAAGATGTACAATACCTTGTCCCCCCTCCTCTTTTGACAAATACAAACACTTTGTGGAACCCAGTGATATTTATCCCAAAAGAAATCCACAATAATTGCCTGTATCTTAGCCAGAAGGCCAGATGGTGGTTCTAAAACTGACAACCGATGCCACAGTGCAGAGGCAATCACATTGTTAACTATAATAGTGCGCCCCCTATATGACATACGAGATAGTAACCAACGCCATCTCCTCATCCTCCCTTCCACCATTTCAACCACCCCACTCCAATTTTTTTCCATAGTCCCCTCATCTCCTAGGTACACTCCGAGATACTTAAAACCTCCCTTACACCATTCTAGCCCCCCTGGCAAAGCCATGATCCCTCCAGACCATTCTCCAATCTGTAAAGCAGAACTCTTTTCCCAATTTACCTTTGCAGAGGATATTCCCCTAAAACGATCAACCATTAGACTCAAGCTATCCACCTCCGCATGATTTTTCACTAACACAATTACATCATCAGCATAGGCTGAGAGACGAATAGGAGGAATATCCTCTGAAAGGCACACCCCTGCAATGCGACTTCTAATGCTATTTAGTAGTGGCTCTATAGCAATGGCATATAACATTCCTGACAAAGAACATCCCTGCCTAATACCGCTACACACTTTAAAAGGAGCACTCCAACCACCGTTAACTTTCAATACACTTTCAATGTCACCATATATCACGGCAATAAAACCAGAACTGAACCCAAACGCCTCAAATGTGTGCCATAAATATTGATGTTCAACTCGGTCAAATGCCTTTTCCTGATCAATTGAAATTAGACCAGCATCCAACCCAATAGCCCTTGAGACGTCCAAAAAATCACGAATCAGAGAAATGTTATCCCCTATCTGCCTGCCAGGAACACAGTAGGACTGATCTGTATGTATGATCTGCAAAGACAATGGTTGCTCAAGCTCAACCTGAGCTTCTGCAGCCACCTTTGGGAGCCCATCAAAGAACTGCTGTGTCACTGTTTTATCCTCTTTGTACTCACACTTGTAGAGCTCAGCAGAGAACTCTACTGCCCTCTTTCTAATTTCACTAGGGCTAGTGAGCTCTTGTCCAACAGCTGATTTGAGACAATTACTCATTTTTCTTTGTCCATTCTTTTTCTCTAAACCAATGAATAATTTGGATGAGGCATCCATTTCAGATATTCCCTGAAACTTACTTCTCACCAGTGCCCCCTGTGCTCTGATACCCAGCAGGTCTGCCAATGCAGCTTTTCTCCTCTTGAGGGCCTGAGTATGGCCTCGATCCACTATTTCAATCTCTAGGGCTTTCATTGATCTGTTGATATCCTTGGTGACATTCCTCGTGTATTGATTACAAAATTGTTGAATCTGGATTTTCCCTATATCCCACCACTGTTGAAGGGATACAAAACTGGCCTTTTGAGACCTCCACCTCTCCCAGAAAAAACTGAAACAGTTCCTGAAGTGAGCATCACTCAATAAAGTTATATTAAAATGCCAGTATGCGCTTTTGGGTTTTACATCGTTAATGAACACCACCTCTGTTATTAAACAATGATCAGAAAATCCCACTGGAGTTATCACACTTGATTTACAGACCTGAGATTGATGCTCAAAAACATAAAACCTATCTAACCTGGCCATAGAGATGATGTTCTCTCTCACATGCGCCCAGGTGTACTGCCTTGTTCCTCCATGTTGACTCCGCCAAATATCACACAGTTCATGTGTTACAATGAGGCGTTTTAAAAAAGTCCTTGAGGCTATATGAGGTTCTTGGTGATTTCTATCTAAATCGCTAACTGTGCAGTTAAAATCCCCAGCAATAAATAAATAATCTTCTTTGTTACTCAATGGTATTTGATAATGTCTCTAAAAAACATACCCTCTCAACTGTCACCACTGGGGCATATATATTTATCAGACACATAGTGATGTTTTCATACCTTGCTCTAACTTTTAATAACCTCCCCTCAACTACCTCTTCAACCTCATATGACAAAGGCAAAAACCCTTTTGAGAACAAGATAGCCACACCCCCACTTTTTGAGTTTGTATGACTACACACCACTGTCTCCCCACTCCTGTTGCCACATAACTTCATTTTCCAAATTACTATGCGTTTCTTGTAGAAAAATTATGTCACTTCCCTTTCCCCTAATTAACTCATACACCATGGCTCTTTTTTTAACATCTTAAAACTGCTCATGGATGAATAAAATACAGAGGAAGATACAGCCACCACATCTCTTTACAGAGTTAAAATGGCAACTGAACTCTTTCATTTTCTTTAGAATTTACATCACTTATCACTCTCGTGACCACTTTCTTGAGTCTAGCAATTTCAGGGCTTTTCAAACTTCCCCCTGTAATTTTTGACATCAGAAACTTTGCTGATTCAATAAACAATTCACGTTCAGGGAAAAATCAGTTACATTGTAATCCTGCATATATTTCTTCCCTTTTGTCAACTTCAGAAATTGACGTATCTTCTCGATCCCATACCTCCCATCCACCCCATTTATCTCACTATATTGTTGTGACGCGTCAGATGACTCACCCTCGCTATCCTCCCCAGAAGAGAACTCCACCATCTCTACACCATGTTCATCTTCAACTGATCTATCAATCTCTACCTTTCTCTTAGAATTAGACCCTTCACCATCCCTTAAATTCTTCCTTTTACTCCTCGGTATTTTGAAAACATCCGCTTCCTTTTCCGTTATTTCAATCTCCTCTTGACCTCCAATTTCATTTTCCAGCACCACCTCAGCGACGGCAGTCGCAATCTCACCTACTGTTTCCCCTCCCTCTTTGTTCTGATCTACAGCAATTGCCCCCGTATCCACACTGCCTTCCTCTCCTACTTTTCCAACCACATCTGCCCACCTTCTCTCTTCCCCTGCACCCTTAGCATGTTCATCCCTTCGCGGTGGTGCGTTAGTTTCACCCGCACTAGAGCTACTACCAGGCTCAGCGCGCTCATTCTCAGGACAACTACGCACCAAATGCCCCTCTCTTCCACAGCCAAAGCATTTCATTGATTCAGTAGATGCATAGAAGACATAATCAA
This sequence comes from Oncorhynchus keta, assembly GCF_023373465.1. Lineage (NCBI taxonomy): Eukaryota > Metazoa > Chordata > Actinopteri > Salmoniformes > Salmonidae > Oncorhynchus > Oncorhynchus keta. The sequence goes on from NC_068451.1 coordinate 15,279,493, forward strand.
ATCCATCAATCTTAAAGCTGAACGCTGAATTCAGTTCATCTCCGTCCTTTTTTAAAATCATATGCACTTGTCTCCTATGAGACACGACATGTTTCAACAACGGAGATTTGCATCCAAAAATAACCTTCTTTATTGTAGATACGATTTGACCATGGCGAGATAACTCTCGCTCCAACACTTCATCTCTAACAAATGGTGGCACGTTAGAAAGCATAACTTTCTTCGCCGGATTCATAAGCGGAAATACCGGCGTCTGTGTCTCCCGCAACACAACACCCCTCTCAACTATCTTATTCACATTTTCAATTGAATCTAAGAATATCACTAGAGCACTATTCATCCTTGAGGCTGATTTGATGCTATCATACCCAATGATAGCACCCACAGCCAAGCTACATTCTTCCACTGAACACCCGGCCGCAGCAGGAATCTTTACTCCATGCCTCCGACTAAGTTTTTCAAACTCTACACTTCCGCGAGTGGCCATTGCAACCAGTCCCACCCGCTGGTTGTGCCCTCGCGAAAAACCAACCTCAAAGATCCCACCACCCCTATACGTGCTTAGTGATAGTTAAACAAGATACCCTTAAAACAACTAAACTAATCAATATATATATATATACATACAAAAACCCGATAGAGTGAAAATAAATTCCATTCGCTCTCACAATCACTCCTGCTTGACGACTCACTCCCAGCATGCACTCCGACGAGAGAGAGAGAGAGATAGAGAGAGGGAGAGAGAGAGAGAGAGGGAGACAGAGAGAGAGAGAGAGAGAGACAGAGAGAGAGAGAGGGGGAGAGAGAGAGGGGGAGAGAGGGAGAGAGAGAGAGAGAGAGTTTGAGTTTTAAATACTCTTTATTGGGTCTGGGGGCCCACCACACAATAAAAACTCATACAAAACCACAGTTACACATCAATTAAAAACACAACTCCAATTCCTCCTCCACAGTAACTACACACAACAGCCTCTGAATACCCCATATACTCAAAAACAGATCGATATTGTTGACAAGTTTATAATATGCAAATTCAACCCTTAGTCTCGCTGCCAACATTCCCTCCAGCATTCCCACCACATCCACAGACCCCTGTCCCCGAATACTGTTCTTTCGGGTCTTCCATATCGCTAATTTTGCTGCCCCTAACAGAAAATTAAGCAACACAACTACACCCTTTTGACTGAACCTGTACTTTGGCCCAAATATATACAGTTGGGAAGAGAAAACCTCTCCCAACGTTGAGAACCAATCAGTGATCAGTTGAATCATCCCAACCAACCTGGGACACAGTAAAAACAGATGTGGCAGAGATTCAGACTCAGCACAGAATGGACACCCCTCCCCAACAGTAGGGTCCAGGTGTACCAGATGCATGTTAGTGGCTATAGCTCCATGTATTATCCTCCATTGGAGGTCAGCTGTCCTCTTATCAATAGGCAGTTTATATAATGATCGCCAACAGCCTTTTGGAGAGGCACCTGGACCAAGCACATCCGCCCACCTCGTCGATTTTACCCCTTCCAGGGAAGAGGCATGGGACACCTTTACACATGTTCTGTACATGGCCTTCTTTCCCACCTCCTTGAACTCCCCAGCTCCGGGGTATCGAAGGAAAGCAGCATCCCCACGTCCTCTTCAAATGCCCCTATCGCAGCACTAACAATCAGTGCAGGGAACACATAATCCAGACCCTCCTTCCACCGATCAGAATTGGAAGTGTCAGTCACATACTGCAGATGAGGCACTGGCAACGAGTCGCAGACCTCATCGACGACCTTCCTCAGTAGGCGAGATGATCGGATCCCCGCTCTTTCTCCCAGCTCCTCCAACGATCTGCTCCTGCTCCGCATCAGATGACCCAGCTTGGTACACCCCACGCCTAACAGGCATGAACGTAGGCTAGCTGAACCCAGAACACGGGACTGGATGGCAGTGTTGTGAAAAAGAGGCTCTTCAAAAAGCCACATCCCTGGTGGCGTGCAGGCCTTACGGGACTTGACAAAGACTCTCCAAGCCTGCATAACAGACTCATAAAATGGAGTCAGGCCAGTCAAATCACCCCCCTCCAGCTTTAAGAGGAAAAGATGCTTGTCTAAGCCCAAACAGCCCGCTCTCCTCATCAATGTGTAGGCTGTTTCAGCCCAGCTCGAACAGTCTCTGTACAACAATCTCTGGGCTGCTTGGAGCCGGAAAGCCATGATCCTAGAAGAAATGTCCACCAGGCCTTGCCCACCCTCATGCAGTGGCAGGTACAGGGCTGCAGCTTTGATCCAGTGTTGTCCAGACCAGAAGAAATTGACAAGGGTCCTCTGAAGCTCTTGTATCAGACCCTTTGGTGGCTGCAAAATCATTAGCCTGTGCCACAGGGTAGAGGCAGCAAGATTATTAGCTACCAGGACCCTTCCCTATAAGACAGCTGGGGTAGCAACCATTTCCATCTTGACAGTCTGGCACACACTTTCTCCAATACACCCTCCCAGTTCTTTTTCTGAAAGACATCAGAGCCTAGAAAAACCCCCAAAGTCTTCATCCCATCTCTGCCCCACTGAAGCCCCCTGGTAACCTTGGAGTGGACCCCGTTTGAAGCCGACCTGCCCACAGCGCTTCACTCTTTCCCCAATTGACTCTAGCTGAGGAGGCCCCCTCATACACCTTTAAAGTGTTTGAGAGAACCTTAACATCCTCACCCCTGTAATAAAAACTATCACGTCATCTGCATACGCAGAGAGTGCTATCGTGGGACCCTTCATTACACCTGGCACAGAGAAACCAGTAAGCTTCGCTCTTAAAAAACAAAGCATTGGTTCAATCGCCAGACTATATAACTGCCCTGAAATTGGGCATCCCTGCCTGATGCCCCTTTGGACAGGGATGGGGCAACTTAAACCACCACCCACCTTCACCATACACGAGGCTCCAGCATACAGTAAATTCACCCATGACAGAAAAACATCCCCAAACCCAAAGGCTTTCATTGTTTTAAACAAGTACTGGTGGTCCACACGATCAAAAGCCTTCTCCTGATCTAACGAAAGTAAACCCACATTTACATCAGACAGTTTACAAATGTCTAAAACATCTCTTATTATAAACAAGTTGTCAACAATAGAGCGATCAGGTACACAGTAAGACTGGTCCTTGTGGATCAACAGTCCCAGATACTCTTTCAACCTGTTTGAGAGACATTTAGAAACAATTTTGTATTCTGCGCACAGCAAAGCAACAGGTCTCCAATTTTTTATGAGAGCCAAATCCCCCTTTTTGGCAACAGTGAAAGCACCGCACGTTGACAGGATACAGGAAGAGAACCCTCATGAAAAGATTCACACAGCACTTCATAAAAATCCTCCCCAATAGACCCCCAAAAGTGCTTATAGAACTCAGATGGTAAACCATCGATGCCAGGGGCTCGGCCTGATGAGAGCTGCATAACTGCTGTGGACAGCTCCTGCAGTGTAATGTCAGCATCCAATACGACTCTCTGCTCAGGTCCCAATTGAGGAAGACCATGTAACAACTGTTCAGTACACAGAGAGTCACAATCCTCCGCCTTATAGAGGACAGAGTAGAAATCCACGGCATGTTGACGCATTTCACTGTCATCCGTGGTCACCTTCCCATCAGGGAGACGAAGGCAGACCATCTGTTTACGTTGTAACGTCGACTGTCCGAGGTTAAAAAAAAAAAAGCACTGGGAGCATCCATATCCTTGAGGGAAGCGAAACGAGACCTAATCAAGGCACCCTTCACTCTTTCATGCAGAAACGACCTCAGTTCATGTCTCTTGTCCTGTAAGTTCATGACTAGTCCAGGGTCGTTCTGAGTGAGCAGCTTCAATTCAATAGACTTGATATCCTGTTCAAGGGCCTTGATAGTCTCTTTAACTTCAGTTTGAGACAGAGCAGTATACTGTTGACAAAAAACTCGTATTTGGGCCTTCCCAACCTCCCACCATTGTCTCAAGGACTCAACATTCCCCTTTATAACCCTCCATTTTTCCCAAAACAACACAAACCTGTCACAAAACATGACATCATGTAACAATTTAACATTAAAATACCAGTAAGGTGATGACCTTCGTGGACAGGACATGTGAATATCAACAGAAACAACATGATGATCAGAAAATCCCACAGGAGTAATGGCACACCTTCCAACCCTACTACAGTATTGCTCAGATACATACAACCTGTCTAACCTTGCTGCACTGACACGACCTTCATTAATTTTTAGCCATGTGTACTGCCTAACTTTTGCATTCCTTACTCTCCACACATCAGAAAGCTCAAACTCATTTAATAGGCCAGACAGGCAAGTGGCTGACCGCAGGTGAGGTTCTTCAGCGGTGCGATCAACAGTAAAATCCACTGTACAATTCCAGTCACCCCTAAAACCATACACCCCTCTTGATCACACTGTCTTAAGGTTTCCTTTATCTGATCAAAAACAGCAATACGCTCTGTACCCTCATTAGGAGCATAAACATTCAAAAAAACAAACAAAAACCCCATAACATCCACCTTGACCAATAAAGCCCGACCCTTGACAATCTCTGTTGTAGATACCACAGTCACCCCTAAGCCTGAGGAAAACAAGATTGCCACCCCAGTACTGAAATTAGTACCATGACTGAGTACATGCTGCCCCTCCCACCACATACCCCAGTCAACCTCATTTTCCTCATCACTATGTGTCTCCTGTAGGAAAACTACATTAAGCCTTTTCTGTTTTATTACTTCTAAAACCCAAGCCCTCTTATTCCTGTCCCTTCCCCATTAATATTAAGAGAACCTACCCTTAGTACTTCCATATAGAAAAGAGAAAAGAAAAGCAGAAGAGCCCACAGAGAAACCAACAAGAAAAAAGACACCCTATGAGGCATGATCATCATCATTATTCTTTTTTCTTCTCTTAACCTGAACACGTTTCCCGGCACCTTTTGCTGCTGCAACAGCAGTAATAAATTTCCTCAAGCGAAACCGCTTCTTCTCACTCAGCTGGTCTAACCCCACCGTCTTCTGTAACACCACAGCTGACCTCACAAACTTATCAACATCAAAATAATCTGCCAATTTGACAGATTTCCCAAAAGTCTGATCCAGAAACTCATTTACCTCCTCTAGATCATAAACTGAGTCCTCGCCATCAGCTGTCATATCTAACGAGATATCCATATCCTTCTCTTGATCCTCCTCAGCTGAGACCACAGACAACTGACTCCCCTCTACCTCATCCCTTTCAACACTCCCCACTTGCACCTCATCACTCGTACCAAGCATCTCCTCCACTACCTGGGAGACTAGCCCCACCTGAACATCACTACTCATAGTGGGCATCTCCTCCATTAACTGGGAGCCTAGCTCCACATGAACCCCAGCACTCGTAGTGGGAATCTCCTCCACTACCTGAGAGCTTAGCTCCACATGAAAACCCTCTTGTACCTCATTACTCATAATGGACAACTCCTCCACTACCTGGGAGCCTAGCTCTACATGAACCCCAGCACTCGTAGTGGGCATCTCCTCCACTCCCTGGGAGCCTAGCTCCACATGAACCCCCTCCTTTACCCCAGCACTCATACTGGGCACCTGCTCACCAGTCTGAGGAACTGGCTCTTCAGATACATCCTTACCTTCTACAACAATATTTTTCTGCTGCATAACATTACCTTCTAATACAAGTTGCAACCCCGTGCCCTCAACAAGGATAACTTGTTCCTCAGCAACAGGTGCTTGTGGCTGCTCTACCGCTGTCAGCTCACCTCTCCCTACATCAGCGGGCCCAGGCGTTACGATAACCACCTGTGCCCCTCCCTCTGCCTTCTCCCTTTTCGGGCAAGCATGTCGCTTATGACCAAACTCTCCACACTCAAAACACCGTTGATTACCCGTACTAGCATAAACCATATACAATCTGTTGTCATACTTGATTTTAAACGATAACTCTAAAGTCTGCTCCGGTGAGTCCAAAAACATAAACACCTGTCGCCGAAATGACATTACCTGTTTCAACGCCGGGTGTTTGCAACCCAACGGGACAACCTTAATTGAACTGGCGAACTTCCCAAAGCGCAATAACTCGCGCTCCAATAGCTCATTTGGAATAAACGGTGGTACATTTGAAATCGTTACCCTTGTTGACGGGGAAAAAGCGGCGTAACTTGAATAAACATTCCTTTAAGAAGTACACCATGCTCAACCATACGATCTACCAGACACTCTTCTTTAAGAAATACCACCACAGCTTTATTCATCCGAGATGCATAAGCGATATTCTCATATCCTACCTTCTCTCCTACGGCGACCAGAAACTCCTCCACCGTGACAGCAGCTTCAGTAACACACCTAAAGCCGTGCCGAAGTGACAGGGACGGCATCCCCATTCGGGCTGCCATCCCCGCCAAAATCTGGGTAATTCTGATACGCAAAACAAAATACTTAATTCTACCACACAAAAAAAAAAAATAATAACGTTAATCATGCACCAAGAAATAGAAAACCGAAAGAAAGTTGTGAATATCTAACTCTCCACAACACACGCACTCCTTCACTCAAACAATTCCCAGCATGCACCAATCACTCCCAGCATGCACAGAGAGAGAGAGAGAGAGAGAGAGAGAGAGAGAGAGAGAGAGATAGAGAGAGAGAGGGAGACAGAGAGAGAGAGAGAGAGAGAGGGGGAGAGAGAGAAAAGAGCTGCAGGGGTAAGGTGTCCCTTGCCTTGAGAGGTATAGATAATTCCTCTCTCCCCTCTCTAATTCACCCTCTTCTTTCTCCTACTCTCTTTACTTCCTTTCTCCTCACTCCCCCTCTTCCCCCGCTGCTCTTAAACCCTCAGGCCTCAGATAACTATAGGAAAATAAGCTTTGTAGTGGTAATGAAGGTTGGAACAATGACACACCAGTGATGATGTTACAGGAGCTCTGAACTAATGATGATAATAATATATTAATAATAATATATGGAAACAAAACTTAGATACGGCCTCAGGACTCCACTTCACAAGTTGGTTCAACCGTTAAAGACTTTGTTAAAGACTTGTTCAAGAACGACATGACTCCACGCACTGCATAGTTTGTTAACTAACCTTTACATCACACACACATATACACACACACACATTATTAAAATAATTCAAATAACCAACTCATCATCAAGCTTGGATGATTTGAATCAGCTGTATAGTGCTAGGACAGGACCCAAAACATGCAGGATCTAGTTCGGGAGACCCTGCTGTAGAAGACACCCTCTTATCAGACCGAACATGACAGCCTGGTAATAGGAACAGTAAACACACACTCACACGGCAGCTGCTCCTCTCTTCCATCAGCTCTGCCAGTTCGTCTCATCTCACATTAGGAACTCATAAATAATGTGTGAATTACTTGAGACCCTTAGAGCATGCCCAAATATCCCCTAGTCTAATCCAGAGACCAAGGCTGCATTAAGGAAAGGTTAGGAGGATACTCTGAATGGTTAGGGATAGAACGTTATTTAAATCGAGGATACCTGGAGGTAATCGGACCTCTTTGAAATGAAAATGGATGACCCTCTCCCTTAGGAAATATTCTTACCTGGCCCTGCCAGGGCGTTTGAATAAAATACATGAAGGTTTATCATTCTAAAGTAGCCTACACCTGTCAATCAACTGATCAATTGTTTAAAGCTGTAAATGACTATTGTATCTCGACATGGCTGATTTTGTAATGGAATATCTACATAGGCGTACAGAGGCCCATTATCAGCAACCAACACTCCTGTGTTCTAATGGCACGTTGTGTTAGCTAATCCAAGTTTATAATTTAAAACGGAAATTTGATCATTAGAAAAACCTTTTTCAATTATGTTAGCACAGCTGAAAACTGTTGTGCTGATTAAAGACGCAATACAACTGGCCTTCTTTAGACCAGTTGAGCATCTGGAGCATCAGCATTTGTGGGTTCGATTACTGGCTCAAAATGACCAGAAACAAAGAATTTTCTTCTGAAACTCGTCAGTCTATTCTTGTTCTGAGAAATGAAGGCTATTCCATGCGAGAAATTGCCAAGAAACTGAAGATCTTGTACAACGCTGTGTACTACTCCCTTCACAGAACAGCGCAAAGTGGCTCTAACCAGAATAGAATGAGGAGTGGGATCCCCAGTGCACAACTAAGCAAGAGGACAAGTACATTAGAGTGTCTATTTTGAGAAACAGATGCCTCACAAGTCCTCAACGGGCAGCTTCATTAAATAGTACCCGCAAAACACCAGTTTCAACGTCAACGGTGAAGAGGCGACTCCGGGATGGTGGCCTTCTAGGGAGAGTTGCAATGAAAATCCGGATCTCAGACTGGCCAATAAAAATAAAAGATTAAGATGGGCAAAAGAACACAGACACTGGATAGAGGAACTCTGCCTAGAAGGCCAGCATCCTAGAGTCGCCTCTTCACTGTTGACAAGAATGGAGATATTTACAGGGACTACCATACAGCCCTGGCCGGATTATCCAACCATTTGGATCAGTTATGGGTCTTTTCTCACAGAGTACAAGATCCAGAAAGGTAGATTTGCAGGTTACTCATATGGTGTATATTGATCACACCATCGCACGCACCCTCTCATTCCCCAGCCAGGGGTGCATTCATTACAGAAACTGTTTGCCGTTTATAACCAGACAGAAGCAAACAGAACAAAACAAAAGTTTCTATTGAACAAATTCAGGTAGGTTCCTTCTCGTTTCGTTAACTTTCGTTCAAGAAATATTTAGAATAATGAATGTAGAATAACGAATCCACCCCAGTTCTTTTTGCTTCTGTATTTTACATTCAGCAAGCTGTAGTAATCAATAAAATGCTTGAAAGAAGTGTACAACAATGTATTGTAGGTCAGGTCTAGCTTTTCCTAAGACTCCAAGAGCTAAAGACTCACTTTTATGAATAATAATGCAAGCCTATAGGCTTACCCAAGGAATTTACAAAGTGAAATATTTTTTTACTAATCAGATTTATATGAATTAACAGGCAGCCTAGCATAAACATATCGCTCAAAAAGAAAAGGAGAACAACTTGTAGGCATCCAGATAGTTCAGCCGTCCATGGACGGATATCCTCTCTATTTTGTAGCATCTCCTCCAACACCAGATTTAATCTATTGACTTTTTTTCCGCACTGAGCAACCATCTCCTATCAACTCCAAAATTCCATTGAACTTTTCCAGGCTCTCTTCCACAGACAGAGACGGCAAGAAACCTATACATTAGTGTAAAGATCCCTTCTCACGAGCTGTGTCCCTTGCTTAATTGTGCGGCGCCATGCTTGTTTTTTGTTGCTTTGAAATCAACTGGGAACTCAGGGGGGAAAAAGGTAAAATCATGACGCCACTGATCTTTAGGTCGGAAAGTCTACGCTTTAGAAAGATGCCATCGTTTCCGACTCTGAATTCAGTTTGATGACCGTTCTTAATCTGAAGTCGGAACAGATCGCATTGAAGTTGGAAGAGATCGCATTGAAGTTGGAAGAGATCGCCTTGAAGTTGGAAGAGATCGCCTTGAAGTCGGAAGAGATCGCATTGAAATCGGGAGAGATCGCATTGAAGTCGGAAGAGATCACATTGAAGTCAGAAGAGATCGCATTGAAGTCGGAAGAGATCACATTGAAGTCGGAAGAGATCGCATTGAAGTCGGAAGAGATCTCATTGAAGTCAGAAGAGATCGCATTGAAGTCGGAAGAGATCACATTGAAGTCGCAAGAGATCGCATTGAAGTCGGGAGAGATCGCATTGAAGTCGGAAGAGATCACATTGAAGTCGGAAGAGATCACATTGAAGTCGGAAGAGATCACATTGAAGTCTGAAGAGATCGCATTCAAGTTGGAAGAGATCGCATTGAAGTTGGAAGAGATCGCATTGAAGTTGGAAGTTGGAAATTTCCCAGTTGTTTTGAACACATCAACTCTGTTGCGCGCTAGTTCCCTACGTCGTCACTAGACTCGCTATTTTATTCGCCAGATACTCTACACGCCCACGTTCTGGATACGCCAAACAGAATGAGGGACTGCCAATGGAAAGGCAAACGCTAAATGCCACCCCACAGGTGGGCTAAGCGAGAAGAATGAAGGAGAGAGAGCAGGATTGTACACTAAAGTTACACATAGTCCTACATATGTAACAGTATAATTTTTAAACCGTCCCCTCGCCCATACCCGGGCGCGAACCAGGGACCTTCTGCACACATCAACAACAGTCACCCTCGAAGCATCGTTAAGCATCGCTCCACAAAAGCCGCAGCCCTTGCAAGGTCTCAGAGCAAGTGACGTAACCGATTGAAACGCTATTTAGCGCACACCGCTAACTAAGCTAGCCGTTTCACATCCGTTACACTCACCCCCCTTTTGACCTTCCTCCGCAGCAACCAGTAATCCGGGTCAACAGCATCAATGTAACAGTACAACTTTACGTCCGTCCCCTCGCCCATACCCGGGCGCGAACCAGGGACCTTCTGCACACAACGACAACAGTCACCCTCGAAGCATCGTTACTCATCGCTCCACAAAAGCCGCGGCCCTTGCAGAGCAAGGGGAACTACTACTTCAAGGTCTCAGAGCAAGTGACGTAACCGATTGAAACGCTATTTAGCGCACACCGCTAACTAAGCTAGCCGTTTCACATCCGTTACACATACATTCCAAAAGTCTGACAAATGATTACATTTAATCGTTTACAAATTACATGACCCTCCCCTGGATAAAATAAATAAATACTAAACACATTTCAGCTGACTGAAATTGAAAAAGTATGACCCTCCCCCATTTTCCACCAGGTAACAAATGCCTAAATTTCAATTGATCCCTTAGAAGGATAATCTGCCAGCACCACCATGTGCAGAGAAATACGGTTCCACCTGAGCACCAAAGTCTCTTAGCAGGCTTGGAATTTTACACATAAACACACACACAGGTACATTACCGGTGATTGGCTGGAGGCCGTGCGACAGAGCGGTCCCCTGAAGACACCCTTTACACGCCGGAAGTGGCCGTTGCTCAGGTGTGTGGAGCTGATGACCAGGTAATAGCACGTGCTGCACGACATCCGACCTCGTGGGACCGCAATCCCCCATGCGCAGGGGTCTTGAGTGTGTGCAGACGTCGGTCGGTCCGGTTCACCGGACTCTTCACCAGGTGAGCAGAGAGTCAAGTGTCCCTCCTCTCAGTCCGAGTCGGAACTAGGTCGAGGGGAGGATATTCAGCTACTCCTCAGGGAAAATGGAACTTCAATAAAAAGTGTTTCTTCTTTATTGTTAAATGAATTCGTCAGGCTGCTTGCAGAAGGAAGCTTGAGTAATGCACTGAAGGTCAGTTAAATAGTCAGGGCGGTAGGATATGTAGCCTGTTGATGCCCGTGGTTGCCATGCCAATGTTCTAGTAAAATGAGAATTCTAGCTCCTGGTACAGAATAGTTCATATTTCTATCTCTCTTTCCTTCTTCCCTTTCCCCTCTCTCGACTATCCCTCTCTCCTTTCAGTTCTGGGGAGAGGTGAGGGTGTTCAGTGTGGCGGTATCTGATGGCACTAAGAATGGCTCGAGCAGATTTACCGAGCAGAGTTAGATGCTGTTGACAGGTGCCTTGCGCCCTTGGAGTCTCTCTTGAAAAAATCCCCCCGTCATTTTCCTGATAGATTGATAGATTCCAGACGGTTTAGTTCGTGGATGTATAACTGTAAATCCAGTCCCCGAGTTGATGGTTCTCTTTAGTGCATGCAGACACAGACAGACACAGGCGCAGCAGAAGCTGTGTCCGTTCTCTGAAGAAAGAGCCCGTGAGTTTTTGGTGTTTTGCTTTTGCAGCACCTAGTGTTCAACAAAGCTACAGAGTCCATTCCCCAGATAATCTGGCTCGTCTCTTTCGCTGGTGGAGCTGTCACTGTGACACGCGCGCTCCAGTCACCCGGGATCCGGCGCAGAGAAAGAGAGGAGGAGGGGGTATTGCTCGTGCCTCCGTTCAGTCTGAATAATCAGAGATGAAGAGACGCCTTTTCACTCTCTCTTTCTTCCGCACACTGTGAGAGGGAACGAGGTCGATGAGGAGAGAGAGTCCCGTCTGCGTAATCAGCGCTGCACTACAGCTAAAGACCGGTTCTGTTGTGTCTGATAATCAGTCAGATGTGTGTGTGTGTGTGTGTGTGTGTGTGTGTGTGTGTGTGTGTGTGTGTGTGTGTGTGTGTGTGTGTGTGTGTGTGTGTGTGTGTGTGTGTGTGTGTGTGTGTGTGTGGCACACTCATGTCTGTTGGGGGACGCTGAACCGATGAGTCTTGTCTCCCATGAACTTTATATCTGCCTTACCTCTTTACTTCTCTTTTCCCTCCCTCATCATTTCATAGCAACCATCATATTAAAAGCGCCAACTCAATAAAGACCCCCAGTGGTTCTTTTCACAGAGCTACTAGTCAAGCATTGATAGTCAACTCGTATCAGTTTTAGGATCCATGACCATTGTGGAAACTCGATGCATGAGGAAATGGGACAAACAAATGACAGCGATGGCAACGTGTCCACATGTAGGGCACATTTGGGTGATAAATATGTCTAGCAATCAGTATTCAGTAATGAGGGAATGGTGCTGGCAGATTTACTGAGTGAGTTTCATTGTCGTTACATACCAGACACTGGCTGCAGTAAACTGTACCCGGGGCAATAACCCATGTAGTTTAAGCACTGGCGATATCCACAGCGGAACACGCACGCACATACGCGCAAGTGCGCGCGCACACACACACACACACACGCACGCACGCACGCACGCACGCACGCACGCACGCACACACCACACACACACACACACACACACACACACACACACACACACACACACACACACACACACACACACACACACACACACACACACACACCTGAGAGCAATAGAACGGACTGTCCAGGAGAGTGGTGCTGAAATGGCGACTTCTTTGATTGCATGCCCACAGTTGTGTAAAGGCAGTGCATCTCAATAATCTAAAGTCCTCTACTGTCTCCTCTCCTTCAGCTGCTCTGACCTGTCAGTGGTCTCAGTAGACATACACACAGTATCACAGTGTTTTCAGATGAATAACAGGAAATAAGAAGAGAGAAAGCCACTTAACACTATGACAATTGCCTCATTTCTGCAGGCCTACACTTCGGTGCTGAGAACAGACGGTGACATATCTCTGCTTTGCCATATGTATGGATAAGTCGGTGTGTGTGTGTGTGAGAGAGAGAGAGAGAGAGAGAGCGAGAGAGAGAGAGAGAGAGAGAGAGAGAGAGAGAGAGAGAGAGAGAGAGAGAGAGAGAGAGAGAGAGGGGTAGTTGGCCCTTACTCTAACAACTCAAATGCTTAAAAAAAGACTGAGAATAAAAGCTGTTCAAAGGTTATTTGTTTATTTAAAACTGCAGTAGCAGAGCAAGTTAAAACCACACAAAATTGGCAGCTAAAATGGATGTGGCTCACCATAGTTAAAAGACACTCAATCCCACAAACATTCTGGAACGTCCATTTGAACATGGATGACAGGTGAACTAGTTCCTTGCTAAAAGCCTGTGTCAACTAAACACTTCAAAATGCAGTCCGGGATCTTAAGTGCTTATAAATTTGTAACATATTGTACAAAATTCAATTCGTAGCATATCATAAGAAATAGATGATGTTAAACACAGTTGTTCACAGTTTTCAGCGACCCATTTTGGCTCGTGAGCACTACAGATCTTAATTTGAGCCAATTTGCTACAGCAGGAAAATAATCATGTAGCAACAGGAAATTATTATGTCTTTTACAATGAATGGATATTTTTTTGTAGGAGTTTTACATTAGGGTAAATCAAGTCTGAAAGTTAAAAGTGGAAATTACAAACTTTAAAAGCCTTTTTAAACCTTGAATACACTGCAAGTTTGCGTTTCCTGCTGTGCAGGTAAATTCACAACAACAACAAACGAGTGATCAAATTACGATCCTACATCTGTACTTTCAAAACTACTGTCTGAAATGATACCAAACCTTTGGATCATCACTTTAATTAGCTGGACAAATAGAAAACAAGAACCACTTGACAAACACCTGACTGCAATTGTTTGAAAAGTATGGGACAGATCTAGAATTGACTGAATGAACTAAGCACGTACGCCAACACAACTTCCTCTATAAATACTTTGAAAAAAATACTTTGAATAAATACATGAAAAAATGAATGTCTTCAGTGAAGGCCAAGCCTTCACAGTGTGTGATGTAAGCCTTCACTGGTGTAACTGTCTATATCAGGACGTCCTGAAACATCACATCACATCCCCAGGGAATTTCTACTGCCCATAAATATAAATATACAATACAGGAGAGATATGAACCTAGTCCATCAAAAATATCTCTTCCTATATAGGCCTCCCCTCTCTTTCCCCCATCTTCTCCCCTCCCCCCACACACAGACACTGTACTCTCTCTCTCTTTCTCTACCTCTCTCTCTCTCTCTCTCTCTCTCTCTCTCTCTCTCTCTCTCTCTCTCTCTCGCTCTCTCGCTCTCTCAGGCACTTCTCTTCCCTGGAGACAGTAAAGCACTGACAAGCCTTCCTGCACTGCTGCTGTGTGATGGATGTCCCCTTCTGAAATAATATGTGTGTGCACATATACAGTAGCTTTGGCATACTTGTAGCTGTAGCATAGGTTGATCTGTGTGAGGGCTTGGTTCAAGCCCTGATCACGTCGATTCCTCAAACTCACTGCTGTTTCTCAGAAGGTTATCTTTCTCTCTGGAAATCCTTTCTCCACTGTGTGAGTGTGTGTTTGTGTGTATGTGTGCTCTAATCACCCAGGCGGTTTCAATTTCCTCATAGCTATCTCAAGCTTCTGCCCCATGAGATCGTATCACACAAACTCTCTCTCTCTGTGTCTCTCTGTCTCTGTGTGTGTGTGTGTGAGAGAGAGAGAGAGCTTCTGCCCCACGAGATCGTATCACACAAACTCTGTCTGTCTGCCTCTCTCTCTCGCTCTCTCTCTCACACACACACACACACACACACACACACACACACACACACACACACACACACACACACACACACACACACACACACACACACACACACACACACACACACACACACACACACACACACACACACACACACACACACACACACAGAGAGAGAGAGGGAGAAATAGAAAGACACAGAAAGAGAGGCCCACATAAAAAATACAAATAAATCCCAAAATGACCGAAATACTGTCTGTGAGACTTTGAACAGCTGCTCACCCAATTGGGAATGTCCTTGCAGCACACGGTGAAAAACACAGAAATGACCTCTGGAATTACTTCTGGAAGACCAAACACACACATGTACAGCTGTTTTGTCTCCTCTCCATACACACGCATGCACACTGGAACATTCTGGATAAGAACACGCAAGAGATGGTGTTCCAAAACTCCATACTCTAGCCACCAAGTGTGGAGACCCAGGAGAGCTGTTCTGCACACTTAACCCAGCAAACAGGAAACATTCCCAGGAAACACATTCCCAGGAAACATTCCCATTAGCTAAGATTCCCATTAAGTTCCAGTTAGGGTTGTATCTGACGTTAGGATGATAACATCCCAAAAATGAATGTTTTTAAATAAAATGAATTTATTTATAAAACAATATTTTAGATGAAATATCCTTGGAATGTTCTAACATTCACTAAAATGTGTGCAAAACATCTGTAACATCCACCACAGAACATTCCTCAAACATTTGTATGTTTGTAAAAAAACACTTACAAAGAACGTTCCTAGAACACATTTCGCCTGCTCTTCAATTTTCCGCTGGACGTTTCAATAGGTTGTGGGAACAGTCTGGTGGGAACATTGTTTGGAAATCACAAAAGATATGTTTCCAAGACACAAAAAACTGTCCAGTTGTGCGGCTGATTCTACAATGTTTATTTTAGTGGGCAAAAAACATACACCGGATGTAACAAGAACATTCTCAGAACACATTTAGTCTGTTCTTTAAATGGTTCTCAGAATGTTTTATTAGGTTGTGGGAACAGTCTGGTGGGAATATTGTGGGGACATCACAAGAGATATGTTCCCAAAATGCAAAAAAACCAAAAAAACAGTCAGATAATGTTTGTATCAGGGTGCCAAAACATGACTTGATGTTGCAAGAATGTTAACAGCCTTCTTTAAATGTTCCCATAATATGCAATTAAGTTGTGGAAACTATGTGGGTACATGACAAGATATAGGTTCCCAAAACATAAAATATGCTCAGTTGTAATGACGTTCATACAATGTTTAAGTTAAGTTGCACAAGATGTTCTCTTAATGCTGTAAGGAATAAATACGTCTGTTTTTATGACATTCAGAGCATATTTGTTTTAGGTTTAAAATAATATTCCATTGATGTTCACACAATATACATTTGACCTTGTCTTGGAGGTCCTCAGAAACATAGCATTTTAATTGAATTCATAGGTCATTTGAACAGTATTTCATCATACAAGCACAACCATGTTTCTCACACATTGACAAGCTGCACATTGTCATAGGACTTTTAAACAACATTTCAACATGCAAACACACCCATATATATTTTTTTACACTTCATATGGTGATAATCTGCACATGTGAGGTTTGAACCTGCAATGTTTGCTTCCAAAACCAGATATTTTATCCTCTGTACCACTAGGGAAGCACTCTTTAACTGTCTTTTTTTTTAGTATATATAGCAATGGCAGTATGGTCAATCAGGAATTCCATGCTCCTTCCTCGCCTTCTTACCCATGGAAATAATGTTAACTGGGATATTCACCATCACTTCACCCTTCCTATGCTGCATACTTCTGGGCTCATATTTACAAAGTATCCAACACTATGACTGCTGATCTAGGATCACTTTTACTTTTCAGATCATGAAAAATAAGCCAGGAGGGACCATATCTCGCACCACTAGTTAGGAATTATATCAGGTGCGTTTCTAAAAATTGAACAGTACATTTTTACACATTTTATTATTTACAGTTAGTCTACAGTTAGTCTAAATTCTGCATTTCTGACTGGATTTATACATCTGGACGAAATAAAGACGTCCTCTCTTTTAGTAGAGTATATCTGAGCCTCACTTTCACCTTTTTTTCTAAGGAAACATAGAACATGTGAGATTGAACCTGCACTATTCAAACCCCAGCCAGATAATTAACTGTGGCCTCTGGAGTTGTTTTCAGTCAAATATTGTCAATCAAGTCACGGAACACAATTTCAGAGTTATTAAAATGTTCCCATTCTCTTCATATGCTGTGTACTTTTGTAACATCTTGTGAAATGTGATTATGGTGGGGTAGAGCTTCCTTTAAATACATTTTATAATTTTGTATGCTTCCTGATGCTTCCTGATTCACCATAGCTTTGCACGCTCTTGGATAGATGTGGCCTTGTTTTTTTATTTGGTCAAAATTAATATTTGACTGAAGAAAAAAAACAAGGTCACAGCTATCCCCTGGTTGTGAAGAGGGTTAATGATCTGGTTAAGGAACCAAAAATTGTATGTTCAAACCCTGCATGTGCATATGAGGAGAGGGAGAGAGAGAGGTAGAAGCAGAGAGAGAGAGTGAGAAGCAGAGAGAGAGAGAGAGAGGGAGAAGCAAATAGAGAGAGGGAGAATCAGAGGGAGAAACATAGAGAGGGATAAGCAGAGAGAGAGAGAGGGATAAGCAGAGAGAGAGAGAGGGATAAGCAGAGAGAGAGAGAGGGATAACTAGAGAAAGAGAGAGAGGGAGAAGCAGAGAGAGAGAGGGAGAAGCAGAGAGAGAGAGGGAGAATCAGAGGGAGAAACATAGAGAGGGATAAGCAGAGAGAGAGAGGGATAACTAGAGAAAGAGAGAGAGGGAGAAGCAGAGAGAGAGAGGGATAACTAGAGAAAGAGAGAGAGGGAGAAGTAGAGGTTGAGAAAGAGAGGGAGAAGCAGAGAAAGCGAGGGAGAAGCAGAGAAAGAGAGAGGGAAAAGCAGAGAAAGAGAGGGAGAGGGAGAAGCAGAGAGAGAGAGAGAGAGAGGGAGAAGCAGAGAGAGAGAGATAGAGGGAGAAACAGAGAGAGAGAGGGAGAAACAGAGAGAGAGGGAGAAGCAGAGAAAGAGAAAGGGAGAAGCAGAGAGAGAGAGAGGGAGATGCAGAGAGATGGAGAAGCAGAGAGAGGGAGAAACAGAGAGAGAGAGGGAGAAACAGAGAGAGAGGGAGAAGCAGAGAAAGAGAAAGGGAGAAGCAGAGAGAGAGGGAGATGCAGAGGGAGAGGGAGAAGCAGAGAGAGAGGGAGAAGCAGAGAAAGAGAAAGGGAGAAGCAGAGGGAGAGGGAGAAGCAGAGAAAGAGGGAGAAGCAGAGAGAGAGGGAGAAGCAGAGAAAGAGGGAGAAGCAGAGAGAGAGAGCGAAGCAGAGAGAGAGGGAGAAGCAGAGAGAGAGGGAGAAGCAGAGAAAGAGGGAGAAGCAGAGAGAGAGAGAGGGAGAAACAGAGAGAGAGAGGGAGAAACAGAGAGAGAGGGAGAAGCAGAGAAAGAGAAAGGGAGAAGCAGAGAGAGAGAGAGGGAGATGCAGAGAGATGGAGAAGCAGAGAGAGGGAGAAACAGAGAGAGAGAGGGAGAAACAGAGAGAGAGGGAGAAGCAGAGAAAGAGAAAGGGAGAAGCAGAGAGAGAGGGAGATGCAGAGGGAGAGGGAGAAGCAGAGAGAGAGGGAGAAGCAGAGAAAGAGAAAGGAGAAGCAGAGGGAGAGGGAGAAGCAGAGAAAGAGGGAGAAGCAGAGAGAGGGGAGAAGCAGAGAAAGAGGGAGAAGCAGAGAGAGAGAGAGAGAGAGAAGAGAGAGAGGGAGAAGCAGAGAGAGAGGGAGAAGCAGAGAAAGAGGGAGAAGCAGAGAGAGAGGGAGAAGCAGAGAGAGGGAGAAGCAGAGAGAGGGAGAAACAGAGAGAGAGAGGGAGAAACAGAGAGAGAGGGAGAAGCAGAGAAAGAGAAAGGGAGAAGCAGAGAGAGAGAGAGAGGGAGATGCAGAGTGAGAGAGGGAGAAGCAGAGAGAGAGGGAGAATCAGAGAAAGAGAAAGGGAGAAGCAGAGAGAGAGGGAGAAGCAGGGAGAGAGGGAGAATCAGAGAAAGAGAAAGGGAGAAGCAGAGAGAGAGGGAGAAGCAGAGAAAGAGAAAGGGAGAAGCAGAGAGAGAGGGAGAAGCAGAGAGAGAGGGAGAAGCAGAGAAAGAGGGAGAAGCAGAGAGAGAGAGAGAGAGAGGGAGAAACAGAGAGAGAGAGGGAGAAAGAGAAAGGGAGAAGCAGAGAGAGAGAGAAAGAGATGCAGAGAGAGGGAGGGAGAAGCAGAGGGAGAGGGAGAAGCAGAGAAAGAGAAAGGGAGAAGCAGGCAGAGGGAGAGGGAGAAGCAGAGAGAGAGAGAGAGAGGGGGAGAAGCAGAGAGGGAGAAGCAGATAAAGAGAAAGGGAGAAGCAGAGAGAGAAAGGGGGAAGCAGAGAAAGAGAAAGGGAGATGCAGAGAGAGGGAGGGAGAAGCAGAGAGAGAGAGAGGGAGATGCAGAGAGAGGGAGAAGCAGAGAAAGAGGGAGAAGCAGAGAGAGAGAGATGGAGAAGCAGAGAGAGGGAGAAACAGAGAGAGAGAGGGAGAAACAGAGAGAGAGGGAGAAGCAGAGAAAGAGAAAGGGAGAAGCAGAGAGAGAGAGAGGGAGATGCAGAGAGAGGGAGGGAGAAGCAGAGGGAGAGGGAGAAGCAGAGAAAGAGGGAGAAGCAGAGAGAGAGAGAGAAGCAGAGAGAGAGAGAGGGAGAAGCAGAGAGAGAGGGAGAAGCAGAGAAAGAGGGAGAAGCAGAGAAAGAGGGAGAAATAGAGGGAGGGAGAAACAGAGAGAGAGAGGGAGAAACAGAGAGAGAGGGAGAAGCAGAGAAAGAGAAAGGGAGAAGCAGAGAGAGAGGGAGAAGCAGAGAGAGGGGGAGAAGCAGAGAAAGAGGGAGAAGCAGAGAGAGAGAGAGAGAGAGAGAGAGAGGGAGAAGCAGAGAGAGGGAGAAGCAGAGAGAGGGAGAAACAGAGAGAGAGAGGGAGAAACAGAGAGAGAGGGAGAAGCAGAGAAAGAGAAAGGGAGAAGCAGAGATAGAGAGAGAGGGAGATGCAGAGAGAGAGAGAGGGAGAAGCAGAGAGAGGGAGAAGCAGAGAAAGAGAAAGGGAGAAGCAGAGAGAGAGAGAGGGAGAAGCAGAGAAAGAGAAAGGGAGAAGCAGAGAGAGAGAGGGAGATGCAGAGAGAGAGAGGGAGAAGCAGAGAGAGAGGGAGAAGCAGAGAGAGAGGGAGAAGCAGAGAGAGAGGGAGAAGCAGAGAAAGAGGGAGAAGCAGAGATAGAGAGAGAGGGAGATGCAGAGAGAGAGAGGGAGAAGCAGAGAGAGGGAGAAGCAGAGAAAGAGAAAGGGAGAAGCAGAGAGAGAGAGAGGGAGAAGCAGAGAGAGAGGGAGAAGCAGAGAAAGAGAAAGGGAGAAGCAGAGAGAGAGAGAGGGAGATGCAGAGAGAGAGAGGGAGAAGCAGAGAGAGAGGGAGAAGCAGAGAGAGAGGGAGAAGCAGAGGGAGAAGCAGAGAGAGAGGGAGAAGCAGAGAAAGAGGGAGAAGCAGAGAGGGAGAAGTAGAGAGAGGGAGAAGCAGAGATAGGGAGAAACAGAGAGAGAGAGGGAGAAACAGAGAGAGAGGGAGAAGCAGAGAAAGAGAAAGGGAGAAGCAGAGAGAGAGAGGGAGATGCAGAGAGAGGGAGGGAGAAGCAGAGAGAGAGGGAGAAGCAGAGAAAGAGAAAGGGAGAAGCAGAGAGAGAGGGAGAAGCAGAGAGAGAGGGAGAAGCAGAGAAAGAGGGAGAAGCAGAGAGAGAGAGAGAGAGAGGGAGAAGTAGAGAGAGGGAGAAGCAGAGAGAGGGAGAAGCAGAGAGAGGGAGAAACACAGAGAGAGAGGGAGAAACAGAGAGAGAGGGAGAAGCAGAGAAAGAGAAAGGGAGAAGCAGAGAGAGAGAGAGAAGCAGAGAGAGAGGGAGAAGCAGAGAAAGAGGGAGAAGCAGAGAAAGAGGGAGAAGCAGAGAGAGAGAGAGAGGGAGAAGCAGAGAGAGGGAGAAACAGAGAGAGAGAGGGAGAAACAGAGAGAGAGGGAGAAGCAGAGAAAGAGAAAGGGAGAAGCAGAGAGAGAGGGAGAAGCAGAGAGAGAGGGAGAAGCAGAGAAAGAGGGAGAAGCAGAGAGAGAGAGAGGGAGAAGTAGAGAGAGGGAGAAGCAGAGAGAGGGAGAAACGGAGAGAGAGGGAGAAGCAGAGAAAGAGAAAGGGAGAAGCAGAGAGAGAGAGAGGGAGATGCAGAGAGAGGGAGGGAGAAGCAGAGAGAGGGAGAAGCAGAGAAAGAGGGAGAAGCAGAGATAGAGAGAGAGGGAGATGCAGAGAGAGAGAGGGAGAAGCAGAGAGAGGGAGAAGCAGAGAAAGAGAAAGGGAGAAGCAGAGAGAGAGAGAGGGAGAAGCAGAGAAAGAGAAAGGGAGAAGCAGAGAGAGAGAGAGAGGGAGATGCAGAGAGAGAGAGGGAGAAGCAGAGA
Source organism: Oncorhynchus keta (assembly GCF_023373465.1). Taxonomy (NCBI): domain Eukaryota; kingdom Metazoa; phylum Chordata; class Actinopteri; order Salmoniformes; family Salmonidae; genus Oncorhynchus; species Oncorhynchus keta. Next base: position 15,301,048 of record NC_068451.1, read on the forward strand.
GAGGGGAGAAGCAGAGAGAGAGGGAGAAGCAGAGAGAGAGGGGAGAAGCAGAGAAAGAGGGAGAAGAGAGATAGAGAGAGGAGATGCAGAGAGAGGGGGAGAAGCAGAGAGAGGGAGAAGCAGAGAAAGAGAAAGGGAGAAGCAGAGAGAGAGAGAGGGAGAAGCAGAGAGAGAGGGAGAAGCAGAGAAAGAGAAAGGGAGAAGCAGAGAGAGAGAGAGGGAGATGCAGAGAGAGAGGGGAGAAGCAGAGAGAGAGGGAGAAGCAGAGAGAGAGGGAGAAGCAGAGGGAGAAGCAGAGAGAGGGGGAGAAGCAGAGAAAGAGGGAGAAGCAGAGAGGGAGAAGTAGAGAGAGGGAGAAGCAGAGAGAGGGAGAAACAGAGAGAGAGAGGGAGAAACAGAGAGAGAGGGAGAAGCAGAGAAAGAGAAAGGGAGAAGCAGAGAGAGAGAGGGAGATGCAGAGAGAGGGAGGGAGAAGCAGAGAGAGAGGGAGAAGCAGAGAAAGAGAAAGGGAGAAGCAGAGAGAGAGGGAGAAGCAGAGAGAGAGGGAGAAGCAGAGAAAGAGGGAGAAGCAGAGAGAGAGAGAGAGAGAGGGAGAAGTAGAGAGAGGGAGAAGCAGAGAGAGGGAGAAACACAGAGAGAGAGGGAGAAACAGAGAGAGAGGGAGAAGCAGAGAAAGAGAAAGGGAGAAGCAGAGAGAGAGAGAGAAGCAGAGAGAGAGGGAGAAGCAGAGAAAGAGGGAGAAGCAGAGAAAGAGGGAGAAGCAGAGAGAGAGAGAGAGGGAGAAGCAGAGAGAGGGAGAAACAGAGAGAGAGAGGGAGAAACAGAGAGAGAGGGAGAAGCAGAGAAAGAGAAAGGGAGAAGCAGAGAGAGAGGGAGAAGCAGAGAGAGAGGGAGAAGCAGAGAAAGAGGGAGAAGCAGAGAGAGAGAGAGGGAGAAGTAGAGAGAGGGAGAAGCAGAGAGAGGGAGAAACAGAGAGAGAGGGAGAAGCAGAGAAAGAGAAAGGGAGAAGCAGAGAGAGAGAGAGGGAGATGCAGAGAGAGGGAGGGAGAAGCAGAGAGAGGGAGAAGCAGAGATAGAGAGAGAGGGAGATGCAGAGAGAGAGAGGGAGAAGCAGAGAGAGGGAGAAGCAGAGAAAGAGAAAGGGAGAAGCAGAGAGAGGGAGAAGCAGAGAGAGAGGGAGAAGCAGAGAAAGAGGGAGAAGCAGAGAGAGAGAGAGGGAGATGCAGAGAGAGAGAGGGAGAGCAGAGAGAGAGGGAGAAGCAGAGAGAGAGGGAGAAGCAGAGAGAGAGGGAGAAGCAGAGAAAGAGGGAGAAGCAGAGAGGGAGAAGTAGAGAGAGGGAGAAGCAGAGAGAGGGAGAAACAGAGAGAGAGAGGGAGAAACAGAGAAAGAGGGAGAAGCAGAGAAAGAGAAAGGGAGAAGCAGAGAGAGAGAGAGGGAGATGCAGAGAGAGGGAGGGAGAAGCAGAGAGAGAGGGAGAAGCAGAGAAAGAGAAAGGGAGAAGCAGAGAGAGAGGGAGAAGCAGAGAGAGAGGGAGAAGCAGAGAAAGAGGGAGAAGCAGAGAGAGAGAGAGAAGCAGAGAAAGAGAAAGGGAGAAGCAGAGAGAGAGAGAGAAGCAGAGAGAGAGGGAGAAGCAGAGAAAGAGGGAGAAGCAGAGAAAGAGGGAGAAGCAGAGAAAGAGGGAGAAGCAGAGAGAGAGAGAGAGGGAGAAGCAGAGAGAGGGAGAAACAGAGAGAGAGGGAGAAACAGAGAGAGGGAGAAGCAGAGAAAGAGAAAGGGAGAAGCAGAGAGAGAGGGAGAAGCAGAGAGAGGGAGAAGCAGAGAAAGAGGGAGAAGCAGAGAGAGAGAGAGAGGGAGAAGTAGAGAGAGGGAGAAGCAGAGAGAGGGAGAAACAGAGAGAGAGGGAGAAGCAGAGAAAGAGAAAGGGAGAAGCAGAGAGAGAGAGAGGGAGATGCAGAGAGAGGGAGGGAGAAGCAGAGGGAGAGGGAGAAGCAGAGAAAGAGAAAGGGAGAAGCAGGCAGAGGGAGAGGGAGAAGCAGAGAGAGAGAGAGAGAGGGGGAGAAGCAGAGAGGGAGAAGCAGATAAAGAGAAAGGGAGAAGCAGAGAGAGAAAGGGAGAAGCAGAGAGAGAAAGGGAGAAGCAGAGAAAGAGAAAGGGAGAAGCAGAGAGGGAGAAGCAGAGAAAGAGAAAGGGAGAAGCAGAGAGAGAGAGAGGGAGATGCAGAGGGAGAGGGAAGGGACAGTAGCTCTCTCTGCTATATTTTCTTTCTGGTTCGTCCCTCTCTCCTCTCCTTATAAAATCTGTGAAATATTACACTTATGGTTTGGCCTCATATTTTCATTCTTATTTCTCACTTTTATGCTCTGCAGCGACGATTGCTATCACATGTATTATTATCTGGGGGGAGGGTGTGTGTGTTTTGTGTGAGTCTGTGGGTGGAGCGCTAGCAATAAAGGGCTGCACTCCTTAACACTGGATATCAGCACTGTACAAAGATTAAACGAGACAGAGAGAGAGAGACAGAGAGAGAGAGAGAGAGAGAGACAGACAGAGGGAGGGAGGGAGAAGCAGAGGGAGAGGGAAGAGACAGAGAGAGAGAGAGAGAGAGAGAGAGAGAGAGAGAGAGAGAGAGAGAGAGAGAGAGAGAGAGAGGGAGGGAGAAGCAGAGGGAGAGGGAAGAGACAGTAGCTCTCTCTGGTATATTTTCTTTCCAGCTACTGCCTCTGGCTATTCCCTCTCCCCTCTCCTTATAAAAACAGTGAAATATCACAGTTATGGTTTGGTGTCATAATTTCACTATTATTTCTCACTTTAATGCTCTGTGGCGAAGATTGCTTCTGAAAGTATAATAATCTGGTATGTGTGTGCGTTTTGTGTGTGTGTGGAGGGATAGCAATAAAGGACTGCACTCCTTAACACTGGATATCAGCACTGTGCAGAGATTAAAAGAGAGAGAGAGAGAGAGCGAGAGAGAGAGAGAGAGAGAGAGAGAGAGAGAGAGAGAGAGAGAGCAGTTAGAAAAATGCAATCTCTCCTTTGGAATATAAACTTATATTTGACAAGTTAGCCTGCTTGGCTAGTCTAAAGAAACGTGATATAATGAAATATGTTTTGATAATGATTGCACAAATCTATGTAAGTCATTGAGAAATAAAGTACCAGTCAAAAGTTTGGACACACCTTCCTTCACTCTGCAGTCCAACTCATCCCAAACCATCTCAGTTGGGTTGAGGTCGGGTGATTGTGGAGGCCAGATAATCTGATGCAGCACTCCATCACTCTCCTTGGTCAAATAGCCCTGACACAGCCTGAAAGTGTGTATTGGGTCATTGTCCTGTTGAAAAACAAATGATAGTCCCACTAAGTGCAAACCAGATGGGATGGCGTTTCGCTGCACAATTCTGTGGTAGCCATGCTGGATAACTGGGCCTTGAATTCTAAGTAGATCACTGACAGTGTCACCAGCAAAGCACCCCTACACCATCACAGCTCCTCCTCCATGCTTCACAGTGGGAACCACACATGTAGAGATCATCCATTCACCTACTCTGCGTCTCACAAAGAGACCGTTGGTTAGAACCAAAAATCTCAAATCTGGACTAATCAGACCAAAGGACAGATTTCCACTGGGTCTAATGTCCATTGCTCATGTTTCTTGGCCCAAGCAAGTCTCTTCTTCTTATTGGTGTCCTTTAGTAGTGGTTTCTTTGCAGCAATTCAACCATAAAGGCCTGATTCACGCAGTCTCCTCTGAACAGTTGATGTTGAGATGTGTCTGTTACTTGAACTCTGTGAAGTATTTATTTGGACTGCAATCTGAGGTGCAGTTAACTCTAATGAAATTATCCTCTGCAGCAGAGGTAACTCTGGGTCTTCCTTTCCTGTGGCGGTCCTCATGAGAGCCAGTTTCATCATAGTGCTTGATGTTTTTTTACGACTGCACTTGAAGAAACTTTTAAAGCTATTGACATTATCCAGATTGACTGACCTCCATGTCTTAAAGAAGAGATGGACTGTCATTTCTCTTTGCTTCTGTATACTATTCTGTATACCACCCCTACCTATATTTTGTATACCACCCCTACCTATATTCTGTATACCACCCCTACCTATATTCTGTATACCACCCCTATCTATATTCTGTATACCACCCCTACCTATATTCTGTATACCACCCCTACCTATATTCTGTATACCACCCCTACCTATATTCTGTATACCACCCCTACCTATATTCTGTGTACCACCCCTACCTATATTCTGTATACCACCCCTACCTATATTCTGTGTACCACCCCTACCTATATTCTGTATACCACCCCTACCTATATTCTGTGTACCACCCCTACCTATATTCTGTGTACCACCCCTACCTATATTCTGTGTACCACCCCTACCTATATTCTGTGTACCACCCCTACCTATATTCTGTGTACCACCCCTACCTATATTCTGTATACCACCCCTACCTATATTCTGTATACCACCCCTATCTATATTCTGTATACCACCCCTACCTATATTCTGTATACCACCCCTACCTATATTCTGTGTACCACCCCTACCTATATTCTGTATACCACCCCTACCTATATTCTGTGTACCACCCCTACCTATATTCTGTATACCACCCCTACCTATATTCTGTATACCACCCCTACCTATATTCTGTGTACCACCCCTACCTATATTCTGTATACCACCCCTACCTATATTCTGTGTACCACCCCTACCTATATTCTGTGTACCACCCCTACCTATATTCTGTGTACCACCCCTACCTATATTCTGTATACCACCCCTACCTATATTCTGTGTACCACCCCTACCTATATTCTGTATACCACCCCTACCTATATTCTATATACCACCCCTACCTATATTCTGTATACCACCCCTACCTATATTCTGTATACCACCCCTACCTATATTCTGTGTACCACCCCTACCTATATTCTGTATACCACCCCTACCTATATTCTGTATACCACCCCTACCTATATTCTGTATACCACCCCTACCTATATTCTGTGTACCACCCCTACCTATATTCTGTATACCACCCCTACCTATATTCTGTGTACCACCCCTACCTATATTCTGTATACCACCCCTACCTATATTCTGTGTACCACCCCTACCTATATTCTGTATACCACCCCTACCTATATTCTGTATACCACCCCTACCTATATTCTGTATACCACCCCTACCTATATTCTGTATACCACCCCTACCTATATTCTGTATACCACCCCTACCTATATTCTGTATACCACCCCTACCTATATTCTGTGTACCACCCCTACCTATATTCTGTATACCACCCCTACCTATATTCTGTATACCACCCCTACCTATATTCTGTATACCACCCCTACCTATATTCTGTATACCACCCCTACCTATATTCTGTATACCACCCCTACCTATATTCTGTATACCACCCCTACCTATATTCTGTGTACCACCCCTACCTATATTCTGTATACCACCCCTACCTATATTCTGTATACCACCCCTACCTATATTCTGTATACCACCCCTACCTATATTCTGTATACCACCCCTACCTATATTCTGTATACCACCCCTACCTATATTCTGTATACCACCCCTACCTATATTCTGTATACCACCCCTACCTATATTCTGTATACCACCCCTACCTATATTCTGTATACCACCCCTACCTATATTCTGTATACCACCCCTACCTATATTCTGTATACCACCCCTACCTATATTCTGTATACCACCCCTACCTATATTCTGTATACCACCCCTACCTATATTCTGTATACCACCCCTACCTATATTCTGTATACCACCCCTACCTATATTCTGTATACCACCCCTACCCTGTCACAACACAACTGATTGTCTCAAACACATTAAAAAGGAAATACATTCCATAAATTAACTCTTACCAAGGCACACCTGTTAATTGAAAAGTATTCCAGGTGACTACCTCATGAAGCTGGTTGAGAGAATGCCAAGACTTGCAAAGCTGTCATCAAGGCAAAGGGTGGCAACTTTGAAGAATCTCAAATATAAAATATATTTGGAATTATTTAACACTTTTTTGGTTATTACAAGATTCCATATGTGTTATTTCATTGTGTTGATGTCTTCACTATTATTCTACAAAACCTTTGAATGAGTAGGTGTGTCCAACCTTTTGACTGGTACTGCATATCTAGTGAACCAGACAACAAAATATACGACTTCAATATGGGGAAACACTGAAGCAATACAAACACACCCTAAGAACAAAAAATGAACAGCACATTAGAAATCAGCTGGATGGAATTGAGGAATCCATAGAATCAAACCACTTCTGGGAGAATTGTAATAAATTAAACAAACCTCATCATGAGGAATTGGCTATCCAAAAATGGTGATATGTGAAGAAATCACTTTGCAAACCTCTACAGCAATAAAAACAAAGAGTCCAGGACAAAAAGATACACAAGGAAAAATTATAATCCTTGAATTAACAGTCAAAGACTATCAAAATCCTGTGCATACCCCAATTACAGAGAAATAATTATTGGAAAAAGTATACACTCTACAACCCAAAAAGGTTGTGGTGCTGATGGTATTTTAAATGAAATGATCAATTATACAGACCACAAATTCAAACTGGCTATACTCAAACTCTTCAACAATCTCCTCACTGCAGGTATTTTCCTCGATATTTGGAACCAAGGCTGGATCACACCAACCTATAAAAACTGAGACAAATTTGACCCAAATAATTACAGAGGAATTTGCTTTAACAGCAACTTGGAAAACATTCTCTGCAGTATCATAAATAGCACACTATGTAATTTCCTTGATGAACACAACGTTCTGAGCAGAAGCCAGATTGGATATCTACCAAATTACCGTACAACAGACCACATATATACAAATAACCTACACATTCTAATTGACAAACAAGTCAACCAAAACAAAGGCAAAATCTACTCATGATTTGTAGACTTCAAGAAAGCATTTTATTCAATTTGTCACAAAGGTCTTTAAAAAAATGAATGAATAGAAAGTGGTATTGGAGGGAAAAATATGATGTTATTAAATCAATGTACACAAAAAAAAGAAATGTGTGGTTGAAATTGTCTTCTCCACTCAGGTACGTGGAGTGAAACAGGGCTGCTCAATAAGTCCAACACTATTTAACATCTACATTAATGAATTGGCAAAAACATCAGAAGAATCTGCAGCACCTGGTCACACACTACACAACACTGAAATCAAGTGTCTGCTGTACGCAGATGCCCTGGTGCTGCTGTCTCCCATTAAGGAGGGGTTACAACAGCATCTAGATCATCTGCACAGGTTCTGTCAGACATGGGCTCTGACAGTTAACCTTAAAAAAACGAATGTAATGATATTCCAAAAGAGGTCTGGAAATCAGGATCACACATATCAGTTATATTTATATTAAAATCAAATTGTATTGGTCATATACACATGGTTAGCAGATGTTATTACGAGTGTAGCGAAATGCTTGTGCTTCTAGATCCGACAGTGCAGCTGTATCTAACAGGTAATATCTAACAATTCCACAACAAAACCTAATAAATAACAAATTCCACAACAAAACCTAATAATATAAATAGAAAATATATGGATGAGCAGTGACAGAGCGGCTAAGTTGCAATAGATAGTATAGAAAGATATGTATATACTGTATACTCTATACTACACTATGAGATAAATAATGTGAGATATGTAAACATTCTTAAAGTGGTATTATTAAAGTGACTAGTGTTCCATTTATTAAAGTGGCCAATGATATGAAGTCTGTAGGTTGGCAGCTGCCTCTCTGTGCTAGTGATGGCTGTTTAACAATCTGATGGCCTTGAGATAGAAGCTGTTTTTCAGTCTCTCTGTCCCAGCTTTGATGCACCTGTACTGACCTCACCTTCTGGATGGAAGGGGGGTGAACAGGCAGTGGCTCGGGTGGTTATTGTCCTTGATGATATTTTTTGCCTTCCTGTCACATCGGGTGTTGTTGATGTCCTGGAGGGCAGGTAGTTTGTCCCCGGTGATGCGTTGTGCAGACCGCACTACCCTCTGGAGAGCCCTGCGGTTGTGGGCGGTGCAGTTGCCGTACCAGGCGTTGATGCAGCCCGATAGGATGCTCTGGATTGTGCACCTGCAAAAGTTAGTGAGGGTTTTCGGTAACAAGCCACATTTTTTCAGCCTCCTGTGGTTGAAGAGGCGCTGTTGCGTGGACCATTTCAGTTTGTCGGTGATGTGTACACAGAGGAACATAAAACGTTCCACCTTATAGAGACTTCACTGCTGTCCCGTCGATGTGGATTGGGGGGTGCTCCAAATGGATGTTTCCTGAAGTCCACAATCATCTCTTTTGTTTTGCTGATATTGAGTGAGAGGTTATTTTTCCGACAACACACTTTGAAGGCCCTCACCTCCCTGTAGGCTGTCTCGTCATAATCAAGCCTATCACTGGTGTGTCGTCTGCAAATTGGACACAGTTCTATTAGAACACAACAAAAACTACACTTATCTAGGACTAAATAAATAAATATCATGTAGCTTTCACATGGCTGTGAACGAGCTGAGAGACAAAGCAAGATAAGCATTCTATGCCATTAAAAGGAACATAAACATTCCAATTAGAATCTGGCTCAACATTTTCCAATAAGTTATAGAACTAATTGCTCTACATAGCAGCGAAGTATGGGGTCCACTATCTAATAATGAATTTACCAAATGGGACAAAAATCCAATTGAAATACTGCATGCAGAGTTTTGCAAGACTGTATTGCAAGTGCAAAGAAAAACTCCAAATAACGCATGTAGACCAGAATTGGGCCAATACCCAGTCCTTATTCTAATAGAATAAATTGCCATCACATTTTCCAAACATCTAAAAACAAGTGACCCCAATACATTTTATCACACCCTAAAATTGCCCTAAAATATCAAGAGAAGAAACAAGAGAATAGTCCCCTCAAACAGCTGGTTCTGAGGCTCAGTTCACTAACCCAAACCAACCCCATTAGAGCTTCAGGACAGCACTCAGAAAATCTGGCCCAACCAAATTATCACAAAACAAAATGAAAATGTTTAACCTATTGGAATGACACCTTAGTTAACTTCAATGCTATTTGGCTCTAAACAGACAGTACATGGTGGCAGACTATCTGACCACTGTGACCGAAAACGGAGAAAAACACTGTCTAGGTACAGACTCAGTGAGCACAGTCTGGCTGTAGAGACTGGTCATCACAGGAAAACCTGGCTGCCCAGGGAGGACAGTCTGGCTGTAGAGACTGGTCATCACAGGAAAACCTGGCTGCCCAGAGAGGACAGTCTGGCTGTAGAGACTGGTCATCACAGGAAAACCTGGCTGCCCAGAGAGGACAGTCTGGCTGTAGAGACTGGTCATCACAGGAAAACCTGGCTGCCCAGAGAGGACAGTCTGACTGTAGAGACTGGTCATCACAGGAAAACCTGGCTGTCCAGAGAGGACAGTCTGGCTGTAGAGACTGGTCATCACAGGAAAACCTGGCTGCCCAGAGAGGACAGTCTGGCTGTAGAGACTGGTCATCACAGGAAAACCTGGCTGCCCAGAGAGGACAGTCTGGCTGTAGAGACTGGTCATCACAGGAAAACCTGGCTGCCCAGAGAGGACAGTCTGGCTGTAGAGACTGGTCATCACAGGAAAACCTGGCTGCCCAGAGAGGACAGTCTGGCTGTAGAGACTGGTCATCACAGGAAAACCTGGCTGCCCAGAGAGGACAGTCTGGCTGTAGAGACTGGTCATCACAGGAAAACCTGGCTGTCCAGAGAGGACAGTCTGGCTGTAGAGACTGGTCATCACAGGAAAACCTGGCTGCCCAGAGAGGACAGTCTGACTGTAGAGACTGGTCATCACAGGAAAACCTGGCTGCCCAGAGAGGACAGTCTGGCTGTAGAGACTGGTCATCACAGGAAAACCTGGCTGCCCAGAGAGGACAGTCTGGCTATAGAGACTGGTCATCACAGGAAAACCTGGCTGCCCAGAGAGGACAGTCTGGCTATAGAGACTGGTCATCACAGGAAAACCTGGCTGCCCAGAGAGGACAGTCTGGCTATAGAGACTGGTCATCACAGGCAAACCTGGCTGCCCAGAGAGGACAGTCTGGCTGTAGAGACTGGTCATCACAGGCAAACCTGTCTGCCCAGAGAGGACAGTCTGGCTGTAGAGACTGATCATCACAGGAAAACCTGGCTGCCCAGAGAGGACAGTCTGGCTATAGAGACTGGTCATCACAGGAAAACCTGCCTGCCCAGAGAGGACAGTCTGGCTATAGAGACTGGTCATCACAGGCAAACCTGGCTGCCCAGAGAGGACAGTCTGGCTGTAGAGACTGGTCGTCACAGGCAAACCTGGCTGCCCAGAGAGGACAGTCTGGCTATAGAGCCTGGTCATCACAGGAAAACCTGGCTGCCCAGAGAGGACAGTCTGGCTATAGAGCCTGGTCATCACAGGAAAACCTGGCTGCCCAGAGAGGACAGTCTGGCTATAGAGACTGGTCGTCACAGGCAAACCTGGCTGTCCAGAGAGGACAGTCTGGCTGTAGAGACTGGTCATCACAGGAAAACCTGGCTGCCCAGAGAGGACAGTCTGGCTATAGAGACTGGTCGTCACAGGCAAACCTGGCTGCCCAGAGAGGACAGTCTGGCTATAGAGACTGGTCATCACAGGAAAACCTGGCTGCCCAGAGAGGACAGTCTGGCTGTAGAGACTGGTCGTCACAGGCAAACCTGGCTGCCCAGAGAGGACAGTCTGGCTATAGAGCCTGGTCATCACAGGAAAACCTGGCTGCCCAGAGAGGACAGTCTGGCTATAGAGACTGGTCATCACAGGAAACCCTGGCTGCCCAGAGAGGACAGTCTGGCTATAGAGACTGGTTGTCACAGGGAAACCTGGCTGCCCAGAGAGGACAGTCTGGCTATAGAGACTGGTCGTCACAGGCAAACCTGGCTGCCCAGAGAGGACAGTCTGGCTATAGAGACTGGTCGTCACAGGCAAACCTGGTGGCCAGAGAGGACAGTCTGGCGATAGAGACTGGTCATCACAGGCAAACCTGGCTGCCCAGAGAGGACAGTCTGGCTGTAGAGACTGGTCATCACAGGAAAACCTGGCTGCCCAGAGAGGACAGTCTGGCTATAGAGACTGGTCATCACAGGAAAACCTGGCTGCCCAGAGAGGACAGTCTGGCTATATAGATGGTCATCACAGGGAAACCTGGCTGCCCAGAGAGGACAGTCTGGCTGTAGAGACTGGTCGTCACAGGCAAACCTGGCTGCCCAGAGAGGACAGTCTGGCTATAGAGCCTGGTCATCACAGGAAAACCTGGCTGCCCAGAGAGGACAGTCTGGCTATAGAGACTGGTCATCACAGGAAACCCTGGCTGCCCAGAGAGGACAGTCTGGCTATAGAGACTGGTTGTCACAGGGAAACCTGGCTGCCCAGAGAGGACAGTCTGGCTATAGAGACTGGTCGTCACAGGCAAACCTGGCTGCCCAGAGAGGACAGTCTGGCTATAGAGACTGGTCGTCACAGGCAAACCTGGTGGCCAGAGAGGACAGTCTGGCGATAGAGACTGGTCATCACAGGCAAACCTGGCTGCCCAGAGAGGACAGTCTGGCTGTAGAGACTGGTCATCACAGGAAAACCTGGCTGCCCAGAGAGGACAGTCTGGCTATAGAGACTGGTCATCACAGGAAAACCTGGCTGCCCAGAGAGGACAGTCTGGCTATATAGATGGTCATCACAGGGAAACCTGGCTGCCCAGAGAGGACAGTCTGGCTGTAGAGACTGGTCGTCACAGGCAAACCTGGCTGCCCAGAGAGGACAGTCTGGCTATAGAGCCTGGTCATCACAGTAAAACCTGGCTGCCCAGAGAGGACAGTCTGGCTATAGAGACTGGTCATCACAGGGAAACCTGGCTGCCCAGGGAGGACAGTCTGGCTATAGAGACTGGTTGTCACAGGGAAACCTGGCTGTCCAGAGAGGACAGTCTGGCTGTAGAGACTGGTCATCACAGGAAAACCTGGCTGCCCAGAGAGGACAGTCTGGCTGTAGAGACTGGTCGTCACAGGCAAACCTGGCTGCCCAGATAGGACAGTCTGGCTATAGAGACTGGTCATCACAGGAAAACCTGGCTGCCCAGAGAGGACAGTCTGGCTGTAGAGACTGGTCGTCACAGGCAAACCTGGCTGCCCAGAGAGGACAGTCTGGCTATAGAGCCTGGTCATCACAGGAAAACCTGGCTGCCCAGAGAGGACAGTCTGGCTATAGAGACTGGTCATCACAGGAAACCCTGGCTGCCCAGAGAGGACAGTCTGGCTATAGAGACTGGTTGTCACAGGGAAACCTGGCTGCCCAGAGAGGACAGTCTGGCTATAGAGACTGGTCGTCACAGGCAAACCTGGCTGCCCAGAGAGGACAGTCTGGCTATAGAGACTGGTCGTCACAGGGAAACCTGGCTGCCCAGAGAGGACAGTCTGGCGATAGAGACTGGTCGTCACAGGAAAACCTGGCTGCCCAGAGAGGACAGTCTGGCTATAGAGACTGGTCGTCACAGGCAAACCTGGTGGCCAGAGAGGACAGTCTGGCTATAGAGACTGGTCGTCACAGGCAAACCTGGTGGCCAGAGAGGACAGGTTGTGCTCACTCTGCTCCAGGGGAGAGGTAGAAACAGAGCTGCATTTCCTAATACACTGTGACAAATACTCAGACGTAACAGAATCTTTCTTTCCCAAAACGATCATTCAGTACAAAGAATTTGAAACTATAAAGATGAAGAAGAAATCAAATCTCCTGCCACATCCTGAGGAGAGCCAGTGAAAAGTGTCTTGTCAATAATATTTCCCAGTTAAGTTTTGTTTTGGCTTTCGTACCATGTCATGTGGCTTCTCAGTCATATTGAGACTGGTCTACTACTATTGGTTTAATGTATTGTTATTCTCATTAATATTGTTGTTGTAATTGCTGTTAATGGTAATCCCATTTCCAGTACTACTATTAGTATTGATGCCTTACCCAATTGGTCTCAATGTGTGTGTAGAGAGAGAGAGCTATCAAGGGTGAAGGTTAATGTTATCAGCATATGTATGGATCACACAGATCAAGGTAAACAGCAGATTACACACACACACACACACACACACACACACACACACACACACACACACACACACACACACACACACACACACACACACACACACACACACACACATTCACACACACGCATAGTTTATGGTAGGCCACCACATAGGTATTTACAACATTAGACACAATTTATAAACACAATTTATGTCCAGTCATCACACCCACGTACCCACGTATTCCCTGTGTGTTTTTTTGTGTGTGCGTGCACTGTACACACACGCATCGAAGCTGGCCCAGCAGTGGGAATACTGCCATTTACTGCCGTATGGGAATGTGATCTATGTGTGTGTGTGTGTGTGTGTGTGTGTGTGTGTGTGTGTGTGTGTGTGTGTGTGTGTGTGTGTGTGTGTGTGTGTGTGTGTGTGTGTGTGTGTGTGTGTGTGTGTGTGGATGTAAAGCAGACAGAATATACAAATGCTATGAACAACAGAGTAGTTTGTGCCTGGATATACAATCAGGCATCTGTCTTCTGTGTTCAAATTGATAGGAATGAAATATTCTGTAATCTAAATGTAAATGGAGGTGAAATTTACTGTTGGCTGCTATGTAATTACCTACACTAATATTTATTACTGTTGTGTTTGTATGAGAGAGGGAGAGAGAGTGAGGGAGTAAATAGAAGAGAATGGAAATAAGAGATAAAGATGATGATGTTGGAGAGCAGGGGTGTGGATGGAGGGATGCTGGTTAGAGAGGGGGTAGAGAGAGAGGGGGTAGGGAGAGAGGGGGGTGAGGGGGTAGAGAGAGGGGGTAGAGAGAGGGGGTAGAGAGAGGGGGGTTGAGAGAGAGGGGGTAGAGAGAGGGGGGGGTAGCGAGAGAGGGGGGAGAGAGAGAGTGGGTAGAGAGAGGGGGTAGCGAGAGAGGGGGTAGAGAGGGAGGGGGTAGGGAGAGAGGGGGGTAGAGAGAGAGAGGGGGTCGAGAGAGAGGGGAGTAAAGAGAGAGGGGGGTAGAAAGAGAGGGGGTAGAGAGGGGTTAGAGAGGGATAGGGGGGGTAGAGAGAGATGGAGGTAGAGAGAGGGGGGGTAGCGAGAGAGGGGGGGTAGAGAGAGAGGGGGTAGAGAGAGATGATGTAGAGAGAGGGGGAGAGAAAGAGAGGGGGTGGAGAGAGAGTGGGTAGAGAGGGGGAGTCGAGAGAGAGGGGAGTAGAGAGAGGGGGGTAGAGAGAGGGGATAGAGATAGGGGGTAGAGAGAGATGGAGGTAGAGAGAGGGGGAGAGAAAGAGAGGGGTGGAGAGAGAGGGGGGTAGAGAGAGATGGAGGTAGAGAGAGGGGGAGAGAAAGAGAGGGGGTGGAGGGGGTAGAGAGAGAGGGGGTAGAGAGAGAGGGCGTAGAGAGAGAGGGGGTTAGAGAGAGTGGGGGGTAGAGAGAGAGGGGGTAGAGAGAGAGGGGAGTAGAGAGAGAGAGAGGGGGTAGAGAGAGAGAGGGGGTAGAGAGAGAGAGGGGGTAGGGAAAGAGAGGGGTAGAGAGAGGGGGTAGAGAGCGAGAGAGATGGGGGATGGGTGGGGGGAGAGATGTTTCAGTCAGTTGTGTTGTCTCTTTCAGGGTATGACCTACAAGCCAAAGCTCTCAGTTGGAGATTGAAAAACATTGTTTTCTGACATCTTGGAATGAGCTCCACACACACACACACACACACACACACACACACACACACACACACACACACACACACACACACACACACACACACACACACACACACACACACACACACACACACACACACACACACACACACACACAGACATTTTAGCTGGGTTAACTGTTTATTGATTGGCATTTCTTACTTCACAGTAACTGTATCACTGCTAGCAACCATGGTAGCAACTTAAAGGCATGAGAAAACAATATGGAGGAATGTCAAACAACTGACATTCCAACATTCATCTGACCTCAGTGTTCATCTTATGTTATCCTCAGCCTCACACCTCACCTACTAAACATTTCAAGTCAAGTAGAAATCTTTGAAAGGTAGCCTATGGGAATAAATAACAAGGTTTACTACCGACACAGTACAGTCTTGAGGCACCCTAACAACTTGGTTTGATACCTGATTAGTCACAAATGCAATGCACACCGTCTTCTTCCAACTGGATCCGAACTGTGCTGAATTGTTGAATTCCGTTGTCACAATCGGGTTGTGACTATTTAATTTTTCGTATCCTCTACATTATCAGCACTATAAAAATCTCCCTCTCTCTCTATCTCTCTCTCTCCCTGTCTCTCTGTGACTCACCTCCTTCAGCTCCTTATCCTCTGGGATAGACAGATCAATTCTGTCTGGAACTCATTCATTCTCTCCCCCCCTCACACTATTCTTTATATATCTCTTCCTCCCTTTTCTCTTTCGGTCTCTTTACCTTTGTCCCACTTCAATTCCTTATTTCCCTCTCTCTCTTGCAATCTGCAGGTTTGTGTGTGCGTCTGTGTGTGCATGTGTGTGCGTGTCTGTGTGTGCGTGTGTGTGCGTGTGTGTGCGTCTGTGTGTGCGTGTCTGTGTGTGAGTGGCAGGAGTCCACCAGGGCTTTGCCGAATCCTGAGATAATGACAGAGATTTTGTAAGGCTTCATGATAATCTCTCATATCAGACACACACAGAGAGGTGTGTGTGTGTGAGCGCAAAAGAGAGAAGGAGCAGTAGGGAGAGACCAGGAGCCCCCCAGATATCATTTCAATAACTATGCGCGTGTGTGAATGTGTGTGAGGGTGTGTGTGCATGAGCACAGGCGTGTATGGGTGCCTGTGTGTGTATGTGTGAGATTGGACTGTATGGGAGTCGAGATAGCTCCCACAATAAACACATAGGTCAGGGAGAGCCATCCACGCTGTGATTAGACACATAGGTTTCCATGATACACACACGTGACCTTTTCTCTCATCCACACAGACACACAAAATGTATTTATTTAACTAGGCAAGTCAGTTAAGAACAAATTCTTATTTTCAATAAACAGCCACTTTATGTTGTTCTCCTCATACACTCAAAAGCACTCTTCCATTGTCAGGCTACCTGCAGAGTCTGAAAACATGATGATATTAAAGGACAGATTTAACTACATGGAGCTGACATGTTGTATGGCGTTAAATCAGGTTGTGGTATTTACTCCACTATTGAATGCAGAAGGGCACACCTGGGTAGGTGAATCAATATTTTCTGTACGGTTGATGTGCACACACACACACACACACACACACACACACACACACACACACACACACACACACACACACACACACACACACACACACACACACACACACACACACACACACACACACACACACACACACACACACACACACACACACACACACACACACACACACACACACACACACACACACACACACACACACACACACACACACACACACACACACACACACACACACACACACACACACACACACACACACACACACACACACACACACACACACACACACACACACACACACACACACACACACACACACACACACACACACACACACACACACACACACACACACACACACACACACACACACACACACACACACACACACACACACACACACACACACAGCTTGGCTGAGGTCAGCTGTAAAATCATTATAAGTCACAAACTCTGGAGACCGGGTCCCTGATTGGATTACACTCAATTTGATGGAGTCAGAGACCCAGTCAAGCACATTCTAAGATGCACGCATACATGTACACACTCACACACATTCAAGACTTTACCTATCAGAGACTGTTAATGTGTATGTGTGGAGGGGAGCAGTGTGTGTGTGTGTGTGTGTGTGTGTGTTCGTGCATGCATGAGTGTGTGTGTGTATGTGTAGGTGGATTTGGGGTCGGTTAATCAGGTCTGGCTTCCCTCATGAGTCTGCAGAAACACAATAACCAATCAACAGCTTGATAGCCTGAGGTCAGCTGACCTGGGGGCAACAACTTCTAATGCAAACACTCCCGAAACTCTGTCTGATCACACACACACACACACACACACACACACACACACACACACACACACACACACACACACACACACACACACACACACACACACACACACACACACACACGCACACGCACGCGTACGCACACGTACGCACACGCACACAGCTTCTGTTCATATACTCTAGCCTCAGAATTTATGTACCTTAGCATATAGCTCAGAGAGAGAGAGAGAGAAACAACCATTGTGTCGCTCCCATATCCACTGAAGAACAAATACAAAAACAGCATTATAAACCTCCTCTGGTTGACTGGCCAAAATGATACTGTGGGCAATACACAATCCCTCACTATCTCTCTCTCTCTCTTGTTCTTTGTTGTTCGGAGAAAGGATGCGAGAGATAAGCAATGGTTTGTCCCTCTCTTTGTCTCTCTCTGTGCCACCTCCCTCTCCCCACTCAACCTATTCCTTTCTTCACTCTCCCACTCTCTCTCTCTCTCTCTCTCTCTCTCTCTCTCTCTCTCTCTCTCTCTCTCTCTCTCTCTCTCTCTCTCTCTCTCTCTCTCTCTCTCTCTCTCTCTCTGAGGTGATATATGTCTGACCTTCGGTGTGAAAGCATCTCTCGCTGCCAAACTCTTCTTTAACTGCCCCATGATTCACATGACATCACTTCCTGTGACCCTGCTCTCAGCCAGTCAGAACACATTATGGCCATGACCCGGAGAGAAGAGGAGCAAGAGAGTATTGGCTGACAACAGGGTTTTAGAAGAGCATTTATAAAGAGTCATTGTCACTTTCCTTTTTAAACTGTTTTCTATTGTGTGTTCTTATATTCTCATTGAAAGTTATGCTGAACTTCCCAATCTGAATTCAGTGGTTCCATACATCTCTGTTAACTTTATGTCTGGTCTCATCTCATCAGTTGATTGAACACCACAACTGGGAAGTAACTGTCAACCAGACTCTATGATTGGTTCAATAACATATAACCTCTTTCCTGGAATGAAGTCAGATAGGGAAAGTGTCGTTCTCCCCAGAGCATGCAGGTGTGATCGGGTCCATAATGACAACTGTCTGTCTAGGATGATCACTGTCATTGATTAGAACACCTGTCTGGAATAATCACAAGCACTGCTTAGCTGTTCTTTGAGGACCAGATCAATAAAAACACTGAATAGATACTCCAAGCGCCTCAGGATCGACAGTCCACTTCATTTTATAGACATAGAACGGATAGGCACACACACACACACACACACACACACGCACACACGCACACACACACACACACACACACACACACACACACACACACACACACACACACACACACACACACACACACACACACACACACACACACACACACACACACACACACACACACACACACACACACACACACACACACACACACACACACACACACACACACCTTGATTTGAAGTGGTTGGTCCCAGGGTGTTGTGTACTCCCGATCTAGAGCTCTCTAGTACATTACTCTCATCTCTGTCTGAATATATGCTGATTAAGGGAGTAGAGGAGAGGAGGGGGAGGGTAAAGGATGGGGGATGGAAGAGGAGGGGGGATGGAAGAGAGGCTTGGGCAAGAGGGAGGGGAAGGTGAGATATGGGCAATGAATTGCTGTCGAAGTGCATTTAAGATACATTTAATCTCTGGAATTTGGCAAGAGGGGATAGTTGTGCTGTGTGCGAGAGCCGGCGTGCTAACACACACACATTCCACATACACACACACACACACACACACACACACACACACACACACACACACACACACACACACACACACACACACACACACACACACACACACACACACACACACACACACACACACACACACACACACACACACACACACACACAATGCATAACTTTTAGTGAATGTGTTGCTGTGCCATTAATAGTGGGAGGGAAAGCAGGGCTGTACCTTAACAATCTCCATTCCCCAGCCTCAGACTCTGACACACACTTTTACTGCGGGATGGGCTGGGTTCAAGTCAGGACAGAACATTGGGACCAGA